>NW_026901232.1:0-3151 GCF_033783945.1 Neopsephotus bourkii | reverse complement strand
AATTCATTAGCAATCATACCAAGATTTAGTATGCCCATTTTAAGGCAACACACAGGCTTGGCTTCTGCTTGGCTTCTACTTGGCTTCTATTCCCAGTCAGGACCAAGGCAAGAGGGAATGGCTTCCCACCTACTCCATTTGAAAAAGGAGAGAATTCTGTCTAGCTCATAGAAAAGCTGTGCATCTGAGTTATAAACATAATGTAGTTAACAAAAAAGTAATGTTAACAAAATGCTTTCATAAAAGAGAGGGTGTTTGGGTTTCTTGATACTCTACTCTCCAGTTATAAATATCTTCGGTAAGTCAAAAGGCATATTAGAAAATAGGAGAATACACTCTATTTTTTGTAGTACCTGTCTCTTGACACATTTTACATATAAAGCTAAGAGGAAACCACAGGCTGCATTTTGTCAAGTATTTCTAGGATTAATTGTTTAAGAACTTTATACAGAATGAAAGCTAGATCTACTCACAAACATTTGTGAAAAGCATGTGAGACAAAGAATCCTTTGTAATCCAAAATCCTTAAACTGAGATGTGCAAAATCACCATGCATGTTCCTGCTTTGACAAAAGCAGATTAAGGATTTCCTGTGATCTACATAAACGATGTATCACTGCTATGAATAGTGACTGATAGTGAGTTATAGCAAATATCACTAATATTATCTAGCCTGAAAGTATTTTGCTACCTTACACTATCAAGCTCCACCTTGGTACCTTTCCAACTAAAATTATGTCAGAACCAATTGCTAAGAATAGTTTTGTTTGCAGCAAAAAAAGTACTGTCACACAAAAAAAAACAAGTACTTGTAAATAAAAAATATTCCATGCTAAGCTGTTTTAATGTCTCATCTTCAAAAAGCAGGAATTTAGTTGAAAAGACCAAGGTACTCATCATTCCAGTTTGTATTTCGGCTTTGTCTACTGTTGTTTCCAACTGTTTAGAGATAACATAAAATCATAGAAATAGAGTCAGGAGACAATGCATCAAGGACTAATTCTTATTTCTTTATTTGTTTGTTTATCCACTATTATTACCTCAAGATGGTTAAAGACACTCATTTATCAGCTCTCCTTATTGCCAGTCAAATTGGAGGTCTTCACAATTTTTTCACTGTTAGAAACTTGGGGAATGCAAACCAGATTTTCTTTGCTTTTGAGTGCAGTGTTGTTTCCAGTACTATTAACCTCTCTCTTTTTCTGAACAGCGAGCCAGGCTGCCTCACACACTCCTCTGCCTCTAGACCATACCATGAAAATGCATACATAGATTTACTGCATTTTGGGAAAAGGTATGAGCTGAAACATGTGGGACTTTGTGCAGGGCTTTGTTGCAAGGCAGGGGAAACACAACATGCTGGTCATTGTGAAAGGATTTCCTGGTAGAGCAGTCATGGACCAGCTCTACCAGTGAGACCAGAGATAGATAGCAACATGCCACATGTGCAAAACTTTAAAGGAAAATGTAAACGTGTCAGTTCAGGTGTACCTAAAGGAATCACAGTTTAACCTTCACATTTCAAAACCTGAAGTTGGCCCTGGCACTTGAGATAGCAGCCAGTAACATACTGCATCTGCAGGGCCACAATATTGCAGGAATTTACAGCATGCTCCTGCTGCACTGCTACAACCAGGACATATCTTCAAACTAAATATCCTCTGGAAACAGTACTGCATTTAAAACAGTACAAAAATCTCTTGTTTTTCATTTCTCTGTTTAAAATATCCACTGACTCACTTTGCGTATATCAAGTTAACAGTTTATGGCACACTGTTATGCTGATGTACTAGAGGAAAAGAAGTAAGCATAATGTACAGGCCAAGCAGCGTGATTTATTGAACTGGGTATTTAGTGAAAAAGTAACAAAGGGCTAATCTGATTTATGCTTCTAATTTTATTTGGTCACAGTATTACTTGCCTTTTTTATAGTATGAAAAGTTTACTATGAATAAACTTCTAAGAATCATTACCTCTGGCATTTGTAAGTGTGCTCAAATTGAGTACTTAATTACAAATTCTCAGATGCATATTTTCTACAACTTTTACCTTATTAGGGAAGAGCTGTTTGAATATCTGCCTCATAGAAATGAGCACAGTGTTCTAAGGCAATATGCAAAAAATATTCTAAGCAAAAATGCAAAATCAACTTGTCCTCTAAAAACAAATTAAAATTGTTATGCAATTCTCAGCCTTGTGAAATGTGATGATTTAGAATACAAACAGAGGTTTGTCCTCTGCCACAGCTGATCCCAGATCTTCTTACTGAAAGATTCCAGCTGCCTCCGGTGCACTTTGAGCCAGGCTCAAAGTGATGTTGGGAAAAACTTTGTGCAGGACCACACAGACCTCTGAAAGCTCTGTCTTCCTCAAACAAATGGGATATTTCACTGATTTGTATCCTCACAAATTGCTCTACATGGAACTATAAAAGCCAATATACAAAAGTGTGACACATGCCAGACATGAGGAGTGCTACTAGCTGTCAACGACCAGTCTCCTCATGGAAGAAGTTTCAGTCTCCTCCATGTGTTCAGCCTTGCCTACAAGAAAATACTTTGCTTGCTTTTTCCTTTGTGCCAGACTCACACGAAGGGCCAAAGGGAAGATTGGGACACAAAAAGTTCTTATAGTTTCCCCTAGAACGTGAAGGGTCTGAAATCCAAGAAAGAGAGGCAGTATGTGAGTTAAAAGCAGATAAGAGGAGAAGGGGGAGAAGGGCAGATAAGAGGGGAAGGGAGAGGCTGAGGGAATTAGCAGGAATGAGGCAGAAAACCTGTAAGTATCTGTGAGTGCCTGGAATGATCTCAGTCACCATTCTGTGATTCTATGAAAGCAGAGGGCAGATGCCTCCCAGTGTGGAGGGCAGTTCTTTCTTCCACATTGAATATATTAGTTGGTGAGGCTTCCCATATATAAGCTTGTTAGTTAGTGAGGCTTCCCAGAGCTTTGTGCCTCCTTCTGCTTGTTGATTATAGAAGTGACAAAATCCATGGTTCTTGAAGAAGGCGCTTGCTTACCAGGCTATAGACTCTCTGGTTTTGATGACCTGGTGGCAATTACAGAGACGTGGTGGGACAGCTCACATGACTGGAATATAGTCATGGAGGGCTATGTCCTTTTCAGGAAAGACAGGCCAGCCAGGCGGGGT
>NW_026901231.1:0-3209 GCF_033783945.1 Neopsephotus bourkii | reverse complement strand
AACCAAAAAAAAAAAAACCAACAACAACAAAACCACAACAAAAAACCCAACAGTGAAATTTAAAGTTGCAACTAAAGAAAAAATATTTCCAAATGTAGGAATAGAAAATCAAAAGCAACTGTAAGATAGGCTTTCATGTATGTGACATAGAAGTAAAATTTCTGCTTCATCCAAGAGCAGTAAAGTGTCAGCAGGAATATTACATCAAGTTTTTGGCATTCGAAAAGACCAAAAAAAAGTAAAAAAAAAAAAAAAAAAAAAAAAAAGATGATATTATGATCTAGCAGGAAATTCTGAACTAGTTGCTTTTGTTTTATCTCTTTGAAGTAATTAGTTTTGTTTTGTCTCCAAGCAACAGCAAAGAATAAGACTACGGGCAGCCTAGTCACTTTTTGAATATACAGTAGATTGAGATAAAGATTAAAGAAATGAATTTTTCTCTTCCTCCATAAATAGCAGGATAAAAATTAACTGTCAACAATTTTGGTAAAATCAATTAATTTTAGATATTCTCAGAGCTACTTTGGGAAGTCTTTTTGGTTCTGTGTTTTTTTTTTTTGTTTGTTTTCTTATGATTCCTGGAAGAACAAAACATAAATATCTGTCATAATGGGTTAAGTATTTCCAAGCAGACAACAGCAAGTACTTCACCTTCTTGTAATTGGTTATATATATAACCATATTAATTGATTGCAGCATGAGAAAGAGTTATGGTCCGTTTTCTCGGTGTGGGCAATGTTAAAACCACAAACAGAACTTTTATAACATGCTGCTTTATTTTTTTCTAGAAGAAGAACGGTAATACATCATGTTGAAAGGTAAAAGTCAGAAGGAAAACAATGTTATGAATAAAGAATTTCAAAATAAGAGAACCCCTAAAAGGCAATTCTTCCACAATTCAAAAAGTATAACAACTTTTAAATAAAAAAAAAAAAAAAAAAAACCAACAACCAAAACCAAACAAACAAAAAATCCCCAAGCAAACAAAAAACACAAACTAAACCAAAAAAACACCTGGAACTTTTCTGAAAGATATTTGCTCAAGAAAACATTCCTTATAAGGAGAGAACCAAGAAACTGAAGATCTGTGTGGCTCAGCAGTGAAAGATAATTTGACACATTTTAAGAAGGACATTTCAAAAGGATAACACCACTTTCTTTTCAATAAAAGAGCAAATAAAGATTTAGCAGAAGCTAAAGCTAACTTTCATCTTACACTTTTATTTTTTATATCTATATATTTTATATATATAGATATAAACATATATATTTTATATATATAACATATATGTATTTATATCTATATATTTTATATATAGATATAAAATGCAATTAATCACACAATTATTTCTATGCAAACTTATTTAACTATTCAGCAACTTTTACTACCAAAACCAACAAAACTCAGATCAAATCCAAATAACATTTCTTTCTTCAGTTTCCCTTTCTTGAAACCTTTAAAACAAAATTAAATGTCACAAAAAAAGTGAGGTATGAGGAGTACCTCACTTTAAACAGCTGAAGATGAGAAATATTTTTACATTAAGGTGGAAAAAATTCAAAGGAAAATTGGTTTAGCCTAACTTTAGTAACAATGTTTGGTCTCAGTTTAATGATTAATGATAATAAATTGCAATTATTTTCCTTTTATCCTTATGAACTGTGATGCATGCAGTTTTAAAAAGTTCTAAATAGTTTTCTTTGACACTGAAATCATGTGTTGCTTAAAATTAGTTTACCAATTTACCTATTTAAACAAGTGTATGTAAAGTCTGAAATGAATTTTCTGATATGAAATAAAATGTGGCAGAAGGTCAAATCCTACATTTTTTTTCTGCTGTGGAATGTGATCACACCTGAGGGCTCCTTCATAATATTGGCTGTTACCCAAAATAGCCAAAATATCACCTATTTCAAATTTACTGCCTTATTGATTTTTCTTACATTTTTGTGAACAAATTCAATTAGCTGAAATTAAACATATTTCTCTTCTGTCCTGGCTGACTTAAATCATGTCTATTTTAGTTGGGCAGTAGAGAGTGGAAGCATAAAAGCAAAATCCAATGCTCCTATTTAAGTTGTCAAAGTACTAAAGCGAAAATTAAAGAAAATGTGTAAAGTGAGATTCCTACTTTTCACAACCCAAAAGCTTATTCTGTATAAAGTTTACATTTCTAAAGGTCAGGGTGGAGCTACACATCTGGAATTATTTATTATCAAAGCCTGTGTCATTTAGATGTCAAAATACCTGCCAATTAAGCATAATCAGATAATAAATACATATGTTCATTGTATTGCTAATTTATTGATAAAACAAAAAAGTAACCTGATTGAAATCAGGATGAAATAGTGTCTTGTTAAATCCCTGTTTAAAAGATGCACTAGTGAATTCCAAACCTAATATAGCCAAATTGCAGACAATTATTAATTCTTCATTTTTCTACTAGTAGTGCAACAAACAGCTTTCTATAAGAAAAATAATTCAACAGCTAGTGGTGGTATAATCTAATTGCCAGTGTGTAGACTCTTAAGTGATGTTTAATGCACAAATTTTTTTCTTCTTAACTCTTGAAGGAAATATTTGTGGCTCATGAAGGCCTCACTGAGTGATCACATTGCCTTTCTGTAATAGGCAAAAATTTTCTTTTATGTCACTTCTCAGAACAGGAGACAGAATCTGAGTTTTCTCTGGCTTAGTGTTCCCAGGCAAGCTGGAAGATGGTGTGATGTCTCCGCTCCTTCGTGTTTCTCACTGCACCAGAGATCTTTGGATCCAGTTGCTAAATGTGCTAGAACTCTATAAGGTAAATTTGCAGGAGCCTGGCTCACTTCAGATGCATTCACTGAACAAGGCTGTGATTTGTCCACTTCATTAATGTTTTATTTTTCTCTTTGCCAAGAAAATGGAGTTAAAGCAGCAGTCTCTGAGAATGGAGCCTTTAATAAAAGGAAATGTTGTCTAACAGATTACGTGCTAGAATAAAAGTCTTTGCAGTGAAACAGTCTCTGCTCATAACAAATGGAGGTTCAACAGGTCTTTGAAGTCAGACTGGGCCTCAGCACAGGTTCATTAGTTTGAAAGACCACACCAAAGTTATAGCTTTCACAGTTACTGAAAATCAGTAACTAAATAAAAAATTTAAAATGCTTTTCAAGTCAACTATCTACAGCAAAGCTTTGACATGGTATTTAAGGAACTTCTGGAGGAA